>NC_086357.1:11183792-11223792 GCF_036324505.1 Eleginops maclovinus
TAATTTTTCCACATAAGTCTGGGAATATGATAATTCTCTTGGATGATCAGAAAATAATAAGACATGTCATAAATAGATACTCTCAATGAATATTTCAGACTATTGTGTTGTTTTACATTGCACAACAGGGCGCAATTAGTGAGGAAATATGACTGACAATAAAGCTCAGCCACGAATTCATAGTAGCATATAAAAAAGAAAATATCATATATGGAATAATAGCATGAGGTCAGGGAAGCATTCTGGCTTGAGCAATATGGAAAATGTTATGCTGTGATCATGAAATTCATATTTAAAGAGGACTGCAAAACCGCTTTCATCTCTGGTGTGCTTGTGAAACCACATTAAAGCAGCCGCACCAACAGAAAATACCAACTTCTGTCTCGTCACGAGGAGTATTCCTGTCATATCATTTCCCTCACTTTTAATTTCTGATGCTTCTCGGTGCAGCTTCTGAAGTTGAATCAGGCTCTCCCCGGGCGTAATGGAGACATGTGAAACCACTTGCAGAGCGCTTTTTGGCTCAGGTGTGATTTCCACAAACAGGCAGGATGATTGACATTGGCTGCCAGACAAGAGAACATTTCTCAGTCAGCACATTTGTGTTAAGACTGAAGAAGAGAATAAAATGGAATAGAGTGTATCGAGGAGGAAAAGAATGGATTAGAATCAAAGTAAAAGTTTAAAATCACTTGACATTTAGTCTGTGTTAAATTATCCATGACTGTGGGCCTCAGTGAAAGCTACTTTGTCTGACTGAGCTCTGTCCGTCTTAATGAAGCTAAAAGAGTCTTAAACAGCTTAACACAGTCTTCAGGTTTCTACCTGTGTAAGGCAATACAGTGAGTGTAATGATGCACAGAGCAAGGCTGTGTGTGTGTGTTTGTATGTGTGTGTGTGTGTGTGTGTGTGTGTGTGTGTGTGTGTGTGTGTGTGTGTGTGTGTGTGTGTGTGTGTGTGTGTGTGTGTGTGTGTGTGTGTGTGTGTGTGTGTGTACGTATGTGTACGTGTGTATGCACAATAGAGAGAGGTTGTGTGTACGTACTGTACTGTATGCATGTGTGAGTGTGTGCGTGTGAGAGAGAGTTAGACAGACCCGGCGAAAGCAGAGACGACATCAGAGTCCATATTAAAGGATAATTACAACTGAAACAACAGGAGACTGTTCCCACGAAGAATCCTGGGGGATTATCAATGTTTATTGCTCCTTTACATTGTAGAGGTTTCATGCTGGAGTGTGCGTGTGTTACTCTTTGGTTTCATTCATGATCTAAAATATATAGTCTTCACAACACATTTACATTTGTCTACATTATTTTCATCATATATCATAGAAGTAGACTTAAGCAGATTGGTAGTTTCTTTATGCAGCGTTAACACTTCTAATGTAGGATATCTTACTTACAACAAGAGTCAAATTGTAAATAAAAACTCCAATTTAAGTCCCAACTTAAATCCGCTCTTATTACAGTATTTTTCAGTCGCTAACAAGCGTTTGTCCAACCAGTTGTCACATTTTCAAAACTCTAAACACAATTAGCACAGCATCGGTCTTTTGTGGCCATACCATTCACATATGTCATGTCGTTTTCACACAATATGCAGTCAGTGAACACATTTCCACAATGCTTACGTTTTTTTTACAGACAAGCTATACCTCCCAACAAAATTATGGATTGTTTTTGTATTATTTACGAATGTTAACACACAACATCCCACAATAGCAAAAACAATATTCCAAACCTTAGATACAGTATAAAAACCTCTGCTTCTGCAATGATATCAGTTCAAAAACAATATACTGTATCTCAGCTGATAATAAGCAAACAATTGAATAATTGACACACAGCTGATTTATGTTGGGTAAATTGGGCCAACCACAGCTGATTCCAGTCTGGCTTAGACTCAGTGGCAGTAAAAGGAGGACTTTGAGGAGTGATGTTTTTGGAAACAGAAACAGAAAAAGACAAACACTGTAATGTCTGGACGAGGAATAGTAAGAGCAAGGGGCCCAGGGAGAAGATCAGGCCCAGTGAGAGATGCAGTGAGAGGTGCAGGAGCAGTGAGAGATGCAGTAAGAGGTGCAGGAGCAGTGAGAGAGTCAAGAAGCTACGACGACAATATGTCCAGGTATAGTGTATATTCAATTCAATGTCCAGTTCTATAAGCTTTGCACTTTGCAAGTAGGTAACCTACACAGTAATAGGTTACAGTACAGTTTGGTATACAGTGATGACATGATTTACATAAACTTTGTTTCAGAGAGTTATGGAATTGGAGGCCAACCAGGCCCCTCATGAATTCATATACATAGATGAGGCAGGATTCATCTGGCCAAAAGGCGTCGACGTGGACGAAATGTAATTGGAAAAAGGGCCACAGTTGATGTGCCAGGACAGAGAGGGGCAAACATTACCATGTGTGCAGCAATTGCAAATGCAGGATTACTCCTTCACAGATGTCAGGTTGGACCCTACAATACCGAGCGCCTCCTTGCCTTTCTCAATGATCTCCACCAGCACCTGGTTCCAGAGCAGGATCAGGAGGGTGAAAAGATGAGGACTTTTGTAATCACCTGGGACAATGTAGCTTTCCATCATTCGCAAGCAATAACAACATGGTTTGAAGTCCACCCAAGACTGATACGCCTCTTCCTTCCACCCTATTCACCTTTCCTCAACCCCATAGAGGAGTTCTTTTCTGCATGGAGGTGGAAGGTTTATGACCATCAGCCACATGACCAGATGTCCCTCCTTGAAGCCATGGATGCTGGCTGCAGGGACATCACAGTTGATGATTGCCAAGGGTGGATCCGACATACCAAGCGGTTTTATCCCAGGTGCATCGCCTTGGATAATATCAGATGCAATGTTGATGAAAACATGTGGCCTAACCCTGAAGATCGCAGAGATTAGATACAGTAATTTTGTGCTATTTTTAGATTTTTTTTTGTTCAGAATGCTCTTGTGTGTTTCATGGATATTTTGTTCACTGTAAGCAATACTGTAAAACTTTTTCTGTTCTATCATACTGTAAACAGTATTTCTACTGTACCTCCTGTAGTAAACAGTAAAGGAAAAAAAAAAAAGATTTGCTTTTTACTGGAATGCTTTTGAATGTGAACATTACCTGTGGACATACAGTTCCCAACCAAGAAATGTTGTGTAAAAACGGTGGAATGCATGTTTTGCATGCAAATACCTGTAAAACTGAAACATAAAAGTCTATGCAGTTTTTGTCATGTCAACAATAGCCAGTATTTTGAAACCTGGTGTACTTTGATTGACTGCATGTACCTTGTGAAGTGAAAACAAATGTTATTCAATGACAGAATAATTTCATTTTGATTCAGATTTCCAGTGTGTTGGTAAAGTTAGTGTGTGCAGAGAAAGATCTGTTCTATTTTGAAATGAAGAGTTAGTATATATTTAACAACATGTGTTTTTAAGAAGAAACTTATCCATTTGGCCAATTGTGTTTTGTAGGTGTGAGTCTGTGTTAGAAAGAGTTTAGAAAACGTATCTGAAGTATGAGTAAGCGCTTGTTAGCGATTGAAAAAAAAACTGTAACAGTAATCATGAGGCCGATGGAACCGTGAATGCAAGTCAAGGCAGATTTATTTATACAGCACCTTTCAGCACAAGGTAATTCAAAGTGCTTTACAAAATGAAAAACATTAAGAACATTAAGATATAATGCAACAGAATCACATTGTAAAATGACAGTGATTAAACAGTGAGGAGGATAAAATAACTAAATAAAACAAACATAATAAGGAGGTCTGTAAAAATAAATGTCAGGAAAGGGATCAGTAAACAATTTATACAACCAAGGGAGGCAGTAGGCAACCAGGAAGAGAAACTGCAGAAAACAATGTTTGCCAACAACAAGACATTTTTAAAAAATGTATTGCACGAAGCCTTTTCTTTACCCAACATTGTCTGTATTGCATTTGAAGGTTCATAATAATATTTTTGGTCTGTCAATCTGTCAGGCTATTGGGATGTTCCACTGAGCACAATGTCAGCTGTTCTAGATTTCCTTGGAAAGATACAACTCTTGCCACCTTTTTACTTGCTCTTAGATCGTCACCATTGCATTACCTGCATTCCATTAATATTGCCCTCCGTGTTAGAGATAAAAGTAAGGGCACCAGCGATATTAAATAACGTTCCCTAATATTTATCACAATCTGTGTCACTTTAAAAATATTTATTCATCACTTTGATTTTATAAAACAACTTTGTATTTCCGGAACAAAACACAAGTCACGTTCCAATGAGCTTGTGATGGAAATAAAATGTTTGGCAGACAGATCATGGTCAGATCACAAGACTTGCAGACAGTTCATATTACAGACCAAAAAAACAAAAAAACATTTCATTTTCAAACTATATTTTTAAATCTCATTTCTCAAGGACAGTTACAACCTGAACAGAATCATTAAGACGGATATGTTTTTCCTACTTTTCAGGTCTGGATTTTATCATTTATTTATTCATACCCACCAGACTCACCTCTCTCCTCCACTAATGTGTGTGTTGGTTTTGGATTTCAAACACATTCAAATCAAATTTATGTCCATTTATCCGTTATTGTTTTAATTTTTTATTTGATAAACTAATGAACACATGAAGACCTGCACACGTCTGGAAAGACAATGGCTGCAATTTCAGACTTTAACAGCACTGGGTCCCTGAGATTTATCAGGATCGGTCCCTCGATGTCACAGCTCCCTGCCTGAGCCCTCCCTGTGAGACAAAGCCAGAGTCCCAGTAGAAAATTAGCGCATTTAGCTGTCATCGCCCAGCTCGCTTTACAATCCCTACCAACATTCACACAGACGGCCCTGGCCTCTTTTCTCTCCCTCCCTCCCTCCCTGCCTCCCTCCATCCATCCAACCCGACCCCCCCACCACCCACCCCCGCCCCCAACCCTGGCCTGCTTGCTTGCTTTCTTTCTTTGAGTAGGAAAGGTGATCCCCTGTATAGCTCAGAGATCAAGACAGGAAGGTGTAAACTGCAGATAAATGTGATCAAGTGTCTCCACTATCACAAGCCCTCACATCGGAGTGGCTGGCTGGGTTTACTTCCCCCCCCCTTCCTCCCTCCACACCAACATGGATTAGCTGCCCCCCCTTCTTTGTCCCTCTCAGTGGAAGCAGACAGGTGGAGGAGATGAGGAGATGTTCAGAAGTTTTGGACTTGCTTACCTTTCAGACCGGCTCTCACTAGTAAAACGACACTGAGCCGTTATCTTTAACCTTTTACAGACCTGTCTGTCTCAAAGGTCATTTCATGGTCTGCTGGACAATTTAGGCAACAAACCAGAGACACCTAAGTGAGATGAATGCAGGTAGATAACATTATATTCAAAGGAAACTGAAATTGTAATTGTTCCTATGCAATAGGCCACTTCCAGGCATCACAGCAAGCAATAAACACAACCCCAACATATTATCACCTCATTAAGTTGATATGTAACAATGTGTACATTCTAACAGACAGCATTTAGTTTATGCCACGTAACAAAACCCCCTTCGTTTCTCACTTTCCATATAGCTCTGTTTTATTGTTCACTCGTTTTTAGCTGCTAGTTGCTCTACTATGCTCACCAATTGTGATGTGTTAAGATCAGTGCTGGACAGGTAGCATTTGGTAACAATGCTACCTGTCCAGCACTGATGACTAAATCCAAACTGACATTTTGCCAGAACCGAAAACAATGTGATAAAATACACTAAAATACTCTGTAACTCCAGAGTCTAAAAACAAGCAACCTGTCTCTTGAGTCAGCATGTGTTGCAGAAAAAGACAACAAGTTTGAAAAGGGAACAAATCTGGTGAGCGTACCTGATATCTGTTTCTTGCTCCTCATCTCTGCTTGAGGCTTGCATAACACACCCAAATCACAATTTGTACATTGTAAATTGTAGGCAATCAATGTTGTATTGTGGGTCATGAAGGCCTCATGTCTGACAACAAAGTAGAGTGTGTGCAATAAAAAGGATTCTGCTGCATCAATTGTTATGTTTTATATATTAGTCCAATTATGGAGTTCAATGTTGTAGGTTGAAGAATAAATTTAACTTAGACGCTAAAATGTGATAATCAACACGGAGTACTGCATAATTTCCCAGTTTGACTGTCCATAAACCTCAAATGGTGTCTAATTTATCACATTTCTGGAGTTCAGACTGATTATAAGAAGTGTTCTCTTTAAAAACACTCTTTATATGATTTTACTAATACTTCAAACTCATTCTTAGTGAGTGACTCACCTGAGAAATGTTCATGTAGTTCAGTGTAATCTAATCTGCAACCTTGCCCATTGTTGTTCATTTAGAAATAACCTTATATAAATGCTGGAGTTAAGACAACACCACAAAGTTTAAGATACAAGTATGATATACAAGTCTCGGACAGGCAAATATTACATAGGTTGAAAACAAGAGATCATCTAATAATTATGAGCGATTCTTTGAATAGTAACGTGCGCTAATAACAGGAGAAAGACACAAGGCCCACAAGTGCATTAAAAGGAACACATAACCCAATGAAATGACAATTTGTATATCAGTGACCCTGTTACCATGCATTCCTGAAGAAAACGTTGTTTAATTACCAAGTTCCAAAAACAAAGGGACGAAAATTAGTTTTGAATTGACGTGATGATGTGGATGTGGGCTTTGTCTACCACCAGCAAAGCTATATCAAGACATTTGTTTACAATCTCTCAAACAACTCATTCAGTATTATCCAAATCTCATTTTTCCAGTCCTTTGCTTACTACATCCAAAACACATGATTTTTTAAATAAATCACGTTGTGCTTAAATGCCACTGTGTTTTATCATTTGCTTCAATGATTAATGATGACGACGTCGTGCTTGAAAATTGGAATGACAATATCAGATATTTGATTCATGATTCTTAACAATGCCCTGATTCGACTGTTACTACTCATGCTGTAAGTTATGGCCACAGGCCTTAGTCCTTTGGATTGTTTCAGTACTTACTGTGTATACAAACATATCGTTTTTTGATATTTTATTTATGAACCACTGACAACATTGTTTTAGAAGAGCAGCAAACATATTGGACACGTTGTACCCAAGCTGACTTCTTGCAACAAGCAAATTGTTTGGTTATGTTATGTTTTGCTAGCTTTCACCTCTGTTAACTTCTGCACCATTCTACCATGAATAACATGGCAAGGTAATAAATATATTTAAAGACCATATCGACTATGTTTTCCTCCAATGTACTTATTTTTCGGCGGTGTGAATATACGTCTGAGTACTAACTACACTATTGATACTTCTTTTATTCCACTTTCCCTTTTTTTCTGTTTCTCTCGCGCTCTCCTTCTTGACAGTTCACATGTCTGATAAACCATTTATCCCTCCAAGGACGTTTTTCCCATCCGAGCGTCCATCCAGTGAAATTACACACTCAACACATAATAGAGTCTGTTCCTATCGTCTCCGCACAGAAAGACCCAGAACCCACATCTGCTCCCGAATACCCCAGACAATAAACAATTCACTCCTCATGTTCAAATCTCATTTTTCGGACAAAGTCCTGACAATAAAAAGAAATAAATTACGCCATAGCTGAAGGGGCCGCCTTAGCCATCCTGGAGACGTAGGGAAAAGTTTTTCTCAGAGTTTTTCCATGGCGAGCAGATTCCTCTGAGCTAGCCATTATCTCTAGGAGGAAGTTAATTAAAGTGGCCCAGTCTGAATCAATGGGGGAATTTGCTGCCGCGCGACAGACAGACCGACGGACTGACGGGGAGAAGCGGAGTGACGGCCATGACACCACTTCAGAAGAGAAGATTAGCCCAGAGACAAAACTCTGATCAGTGCTACAGTGCGCTTTCCCTCCTGGATTACTCCTCTCCCACCCCCTCCCTCAACTCCTTTCTTTTTCTATCTCTCCCTTTCTATCCATCCATCCACGCCTCCCCCATCATCCATCCCCAAACGAACTTCAGGGGGCTTGTCTTCAAAGCTTGTCTCCTCCTTCCATCCCTGTAATTCCTCACATCATTACCAACTTTCCGAAACTTAATTTTAGCAATTACACATGCAATTAATTAATAAATGTGCTGTCATTACAGCCCCCTTGTGTGATCTGAGCCTTATGAATGGGAGGTTGGAATAAAGTGGTCAAATGAACTGGGAGGGCTTCAGAGAGAGGGAGGGAGGGATAGTGGGAATGAGATTGTTATTAAGGGATTGCAGAGTTAATCGGTTGAGGGGCTGCTGCTCTATCAGAGGCAGAAGTTTGCGGGGAGAGCAAACGAGAGACAGACTGAGGAAGAGATAGGGGACAGACAGAGAGGGAGAGGAAGACGGCGATAAATTTACAGAGGAAAAATGCAGGAGAAAGCAGAGACAGAAGAAAGACAGGATGATGAAGATGGAAATGAAAGAAAAGAGACCAGAAGAAACAAAAGAAACCCAGAAGAGGAGAAAGACAGAAGACAATAGGGGAAAGGAAAGAGAAGTGCCGCGGGTGGCTCTATGGATCATGCATAGTTCAGTGTATCGGATTATTAATGAGATCAGGGAGCGCTCAGGTCACAATACAAAGGCATAAAACACACTTTTATATAACGTACTCAAATAAGTGCACAAAGCCTTGATAGTCTCCATGATATGAGTTGAGTTCGAGCAACAAGAGAAAAAGATGAAAAATAAGAAAGATTATATTGATCAATACTGTGACGAGGCTCTTCAATAACTGTTCTCCTCTTCTCCAATAATGTGACTTATAATGTACAGAAATGATTGTTAAAGGAGGTGTATTGCTGAAAAAAAGTATATATTTGCAAAGTTGAGTAACAAACTGTGAGTTTTTTCTTCTTGTTTGTTGATATAAAACTTAAGTTTCCTGAATCTGGTCTAAATGTTCAGTGTGGACAGCCAGGCAGACAAACAAGGTGCCGACTCATTTATCACTTCAGTGTGTTGACGGGAATCACACCTGATATGAGGAACGGGATCAAATTACGTGTGCTGTGCGTGTGTGTGTTTGTTTTGGTTGGATATCAGATGCACAGAATAAGAGCAAAGTCCATTAACCAATATTCAGCTTCATCAAGCTTCACAGAGCAGCAGAGGCGATGGCAGATGTATGATCACATGACGTGATTCGTGGAAACCTGTGACATTTACTGACTGAGCTGTTATGAGCTTTTCACTGCGACCAGTTAGACTGTAGGAAGAGTGGCTGAGTGAGTGTTAATATTCTTATTGTTCATGTTGGCCTGGTGCATACACACTTCCTGTGTTTGTATAGGTGTTAAACACCACAGAAACTCAAATGTAAAACTTTCTTTACAGTCTGACTAGTGTTTACTTGGTCTGCTGTTTTTCATTATACTCTTAAACCTGTGTCAATGGCCTTGTCCAGACTTTATAAGAGCCTTTCCACACCGCCCAATGTAAAAAATACTGTTTGCATTATAGTACCATGTTGGTATCAGAGTACTGTAGGCTAAAGATGGGATGTTTTGGGAATTCTCAGCACCAAATTCAAAACAAATTGGCACCAACAACACAAATGCAAGAAAATACTGGCTACCATGTTGCTCATGATCTTATTTGTTTATCACAGTCACACATGGGCAGCAACATGTTTTTGACAGTGAAATATTAATGTTTAAATCCAGCTAATTGTTCACTTTGATAACATTTCAGGCAGGTGAACCACTGTACACACACACACACACACACACACACACACACACACACACACACACACACACACACACACACACACACACACACACACACACAGACACCCACACACACACACAGGATGGTGTTTAGGTGTTACCCAATATGTTTGGATTCTGGGTGATTTTGTGGCTCATCTCATCTACAGAGCTTTGTAAAATGTGATTCATATTTTGTTGATGTGTTTTCCCTTATAACTGTCTATTCACATTGTTTTGTCTATGTTAAAATAATATTGTATTACAATTTTCCATTTGCATAGGATAGGTGGTTCTTTACTTTTCCAGTTTTGCAATATCAGTTTCTTATGGATTAATGCCATCCAGTTGGGTATGTTATTTTCTTGGTATTTTGGAAGAGGCAGACTACTAGTGAAAAAATGTATTTTATACTTGCATTTTAGTTAAATACTTAAAGGATTCATTGCCTTTGAGTGCAAATGTATTCTTTAGTTCCTGAAATGTATTGAATTTTTCTTTACAATTATCTGTTAATTAAAAAATTATGCAGTTTATACACACACACACACACACACACACACACACACACACACACACACACACACACACACACACACAAACACACAGATTAAATGTTAACAAATATAAATGTATAAAACATAACATAAATTCTGGTAACTGAAGATCAAATTACATAAGTATCAGCATAACACATAACATGAGGTCCATTTTACATCTTTATCCAACCCAATCCCCCAATGTTAAAGCATTAGCACCATTAACATCAACTGATAGTTATATTAGATGGATTCATCATCAGCTGACTCATCGTGAGCATTCATCAGTTTTTTGGTGGCATGAGAGGTAAAACCGCTTATCACCCTTTTAGACTATTATACTCCAGCTCTCAATACCGAGGGGAGAAACAGATACTCAAAAACGCCTTTAGCCTTCAAAATTGCTCTCTTACGGAACCTATGAGTCAGATAAAGAGATATGTCTCTGTTTTTGAAAACAATTCTACATTTTTCATATGCTGTATGAACAGTAATAGCTGGAGAGAAGAAGTCTAAAGTGTCCAGAAGCTTATTGAAACCACTCATGCTGAATGAAGAAAGTGGAAAAACAAGATTATAAACAGAAAGGAAACCAAATGACTCTCTTGTGTCGCCTCTGTGCTTCTCTAATCCGCTCTGAGTGCAGGCTGCTTGGGAGGGATGAATTAAAGATGAGGGTTAAAACAACACAGCATCCAGGGTTAAGAGGAGCGCAGGAAGAATTCAATCCAGTATCTGAAGATTTTCACTCATTATATCTGGAGGAATGTAACTTAGTATTATCTTTTTGTACCACTTTATAGTTCAACTCCACTTCAATTCAAAGGGAAATATGTTTTGTTTTCTATTTTATTAAACGGCTTAAGTCATTTTACAAATTATGATTTTTGCATAAGAACACATGTTTATAAAATATGATATGTCAGTATGAATTGAACTAGCCAACAGTTGATAGAGTTACATCTTAGTTGATGAATCGACTAGCCAATTGAGAGATAATTATGTGGCATCTATAAATAATGAAGTCATTTTGTTATTTCCGTTTATACATTGTGCTGATTTGACTTCAACTTAACATATTATACTTTTTGGGGTTTTCCCTTTCCTGTAGTGTGTTAATGCTAAAATCCCCTTGTTCCGTCCCCCCATGCCTGAAACGCCTCCATTGGAGTCCTTCGTTTACTTTTGCAACATAGTGACATCACTGTTTAACACTACCTGATAAAGGGTGGGACATCTCTAGGTGGTTGACCAATCACAACAGAGCTGGCCAGCTAACCAATCAGAGCAAACTGGGCTCTGGTTTCAGACAGAGGATGAAAAGAGGAGCTTCCGCAGTATGAGAAAAATAAAGACCTCTTTGAAAATGAAAGCATGGAAGCATGTCACAGTGGAGGTAAAAAAATACAAATATGAACCTGAAAATAAGCATAATAGGGCCACTTTAAGTAATCTTTCCAATGAAACACAGACTGTTTTTTTCAGGGTGGTATTAGAACTGTTACTTAACTTCAAGTACCGCCTCTGAAACTGTAAATTACTTTTTGGATGTCAGGAATCACCTATTGGTGCATCTGTTTGTCAGCTCAGGATATACATCTTAATGCGCTGTATGTCTCTGCTTTCTCTCTGACAAAGTATGTTTACCGCGTTCAAAACTTCAGGTATGTATGGGTTTGGTCCGCACTCTGCCAATTCCATCCCAACACGCCCGCCTGTCAAAACAACAACTCTTCCTCTCTTTTTTAAACAGAAAAAGGGTAATTCCGTGAATTAAAATGCTTAAATGACAGTCAATCAGGCTTGTAATTCCGTCTGGTATAATTAGAGGCTGGGGAAACTAATTACAGCGAAGAAACCTAACTCTCCTCGCGCTCCCGCTCCTCTCGCTACTGAAGCAACCCTCATCACCGAGATCAGGTGACAGCTATCAAACTCGTTAGGCCGACACACACCACCACACACACACACACACACACACACACACACACACACACACACACACACACACGCGCACACACACACACACACACACACACACACACACACACACAAATTGTGCGGTTGAGCAAGCAGCTAGGCCAAAGAGAGATGGAGATGAGGAGGAGGAAGATGAAGGGATTAAAAAAATAGCAGTAGGTAATCAGGAAAGAGTGGCGACAACAACAGGTTGTGTTCTTAATCAGCAGCACGGAGAGGGAGACAGAGAGGGGAGGATGTACAGGGAATAGGTAAAACAGGTGAGGCTTATGAATGATAAAGAGAGATGCATGGGGGAGTCGGGGCAGTACAGGCATATAGACTGAAATGTAAACTACTTTGCATCAGGTTGCTCTCAGCTTGATTAATGCTGGGAAAAGCTGCTTGCTGTATGAGAAAAATCGTTCTGATTGTGCCCACGACCTGCTTACAATTCTACCTATCTGAATGACACAGCCAGCTGATAATTAGTAAGGGTTATAATTAACTGCTCAAACTGCAGAAAAACTTAATTTCACCTAAAGTATTGAAGGACATAGTCCTTGAGCACCAAAGACTGAAATACAAAGTACTTAAATTCCTGCTGCTGTAGGCTACCAAGGGCATCATAAACCTGGTAAACTTAATAATGTAGGCATAATGAGCATTACGTTGGTTCTAAAATACCAAATAATGATAAATGGTACTGTAAAGGCAAGGTTTGTTTTAGTCATTCTTCAGAGTTCCCCAGGATGCAGTCACAGCTACAGTAAACTGACACCTGCTGCTGGGGTGTCCGTACGCAGAAGCCTGGTGCGTTTAGACACTGTGTAACATTTAGCTCCTTTTTCTTCCCTGACATGACACAGTAATGACTGGGTATCACTGTGAAGACAAACTCATTACACCGAAACCAATTGTCCAAAACCAGGTTTCTTAAACTACAGGTCGGGACCCAAAATGGGCCCGGGGCCTGATTCTGGGTTAGTTTTCTTGTGAGGAGAGAAACAAAATACCTTGACGACGTTCCAACTCAAGGCAGGCATGAGCTGTTTTTCCACTTTGCTCTGGGTAGTAAAATCTTCAGTTAGTCTTTAGTTTAATTGAAAGTATCAATTGGACAGCAAATTAATGTAAACATGGAGAATAAAACATTTTTTATTGTGACATTTTCTGCCAAATGGTCACTTCATAAACACTGAAAAGATCTCACATAGACTTTCTGACACAGGGAGTCCCTCTCTCTCTTTACCTGTTAACCCTCCATGTATCTCTGGCTCTCTTCTGAGAAACTGCTAAATGTCATTGCACGTTCCCTCCAAACCACATTGTGAAGGTGGGTGGGGGACCTGTTTCCAAGGTGACCAGAGTCTCATTTTTCGCCAGCGGCCCATTCCCAACCTGTTACCAAATGAGCCGGAGCAGTACCACCAAAGCTTCAAAGAGGAGCAGCCTCAGAGCCGCCACGGGGGCCGCTAATGTCAGGAAACCCAATACTGCGGCAAGAGCTGGAAGATTTCAGCTGAAGTCAGAAACACAGATGGAGAGACTGACAAGTTGTTTAGTGCTTGGTTAAGTAAAATAAGTAAATAAAGTCTTTCCACTCCAAATTCTTTCTGATTCTATCCGATCAATTTATTCTCATGAACTTTAACTTCAGCTGATGGAAGCGCGCCTAATCTACATTTCACTTTCTGGGACTTTTCAAAAGTTTGCATAAAATTCACTTGATGGTTGCATGGAAACATTCCAGTAACAAGTCCCTTCTTCACTCCCTCTTCATCTGCCTGCATTTCTTGCTGCCCCCCCCCCCCCTCTCTAATTTTCCTTCATGCCTGGAGGTCGAAGAGCTTCAAAGTTTATTTTTCTCCATGTTAACTTCTGGATGAATGCTTGAAATGTAGAAAAGAAAGGAGTGGAAAGAGAAGAGAAGAGAAAGAGGGAGAGCAGAGAGGAAAAGAAAAGGATAGAAGCACCGACCAGTCGAAGAATAAGAAAGCTTCAAGGACAGCATATAAAGAACACAGAGGGGCAGACTCTGGGGTTCATAACAAACTGCAACCATGAGAATCATTTTCAGATTTGAGCTCCAACTAAAACTTGAAGGTACCTGCATCAGTATATTCAGAGATTGTGTGGAGTTGCTCAGGCCAATATTAGAAAGTACAGGTGCTCAGCTCACCCCCTGAATAAGAGTTGATATTTATAGATGAGTTACAAAAAGCTTTTGATTTATACATTTTGCAAATGACATTCTAGAATGGATTTCAAGTGACTTTCTTCATCAGTTTGGGTTTCACAGAAAAGCCCAGAGCTAAAGTGGAAAACAGCTGATCACTATGGTTTGTTTTACTGTCCTAAAGGTAGTACAACATACAGTGTGCATGTTCTTTTTAGTGTTAGTGTCTTTTTTTTCATGTAATATGTTTGTGCTTTCACATTTTAGTGTTGTAAGACAGTCAGCACAAGAAGTTCACAGATCCTACGGTTTTGAAAACTGACTGCTTTCAGTAGAATGGAAATAATTTTACTTCAGAAAGGTAGTTGGCCACATCGTGTACTTTGCCGTCAGCTGGTGAAAGTTCCTGGATATTTTCAGATCATAACACATATCTTGAAAATAAAATCACATCATTAACAGAATGGTACAGTCCTAAATTATAGGCCTGTTCCTGCGGTTTATTACAACATAATTGGCTCACATTTTAGTTGTATGTGTGTGTGTGTGTGTGTGTGTGTGTGTGTGTGTGTGTGTGTGTGTGTGTGTGTGTGTGTGTGTGTGTGTGTGTGTGTGTGTGTGTGTGTGTGTGTGTGTGTGGGATGGCCCCTTCCTCATCTCCCATATGTGCTTTTCTGGAGACGTTTACAGGCTTGGCTTTTCCATAAAATTGCTTGTGTGTGTGTGCGTGTGTGTGTGTGTGTGTGTGTGTGTGTGTGTGTGTGTGTGTGTGTGTGTGTGTGTGTGTGTGTGTGTGTGTGTGTGTGTGTGTGTGTATGTGTGTGTTCACTGAAACAACAGCTGGTTAATGGAGGAGTTTCCAGTTCTACCTTCTCCCCTTCCCACAGCCCTGTTTCATGAAAAATGTCAGGGGTTTTGGTCAAACGGTAAATACAGTAGAAGCAGTTCTCCACCTCCCGCAGGAAAATGACACACTTCCAGCCTCTATTCATCTCTGCATGTCCCTGTGGACGTCTTGTTGTTCCCTCAACCTGGCCTGGATGTGTTTGTTCACCTGCTCGCCACGTATCCACCTCACTTGTCTGTCCATCCATCTATCTGTCTGTCCGTCCGGGCCGGTGTTCTCTCACCAGGGTTTGATTTCAGGCTGAATCGACGCCCTGTAAGACGAGTCGAAGCCGTCGGCTCCATGCAGGCTCCAGGGAGGGGAGAGGGGGCGCCCGGCCAGGTTTCATCCCGGGGAGGGTGCAGTGTTTTGGGGTTAGTAGTTGCCCGGGGGGCCCCTGGGCACGACGGAGGGACGGATGGGTGGATCCACTGACTGATGATTGTGTTTCCCCTGAGGCAGAGAGACATAGATCACAGCAGGTAGAGCAGGGGAGAGGTAGATCCGTGGTTAGAGTTAACTATTTCAGGCTTATAACGCTTTTTAGACAGACTCTGACCTAGAACGAATTTTACCTAGACTGTGTGTGTTTTTGGTTTGGGGTCGTTTTTGAATGGGCTGAAACGTTAATGCAATTTATACAACAGTTCACTTCTAACATTGTGGCATATTTTTGTTTTAACATTATAATGTCCTTGGGGAGCAAACAAAGATAGGGTGGTCTTATTATAGAGCAACAGTGTCTGCATAGGAAGGAGGCCACAGTGATTGATGCCTGACTTTGACATGAGAGATCTCTGTTTGCAACCTGATTCGCACCAGTCAGCATTAGTAGCTAGGAACACGATTGTTTCCTTACATCAAGTTGTTTATAAAAATCCTATCATGGTCTTGAACAATCCCTAGGGTCAGTAAACCTAAGAAAAATTATAACTATAGCATTGTCAGATGAGAAAACAGGGATTCGTAGCAAATTATTTAGTTCTCCATATTGGGGCATCAGATCAGAGTAAAGAGCAATTATTTGTAACATTGTGTTTTGGGCGACTGGGAGAAGAAGAATTGTTTTTCTTGTTTGTCTGGAGGCCTTGACTGTTCCCTTGAAACTGATCCAACATCTTTGATGAACTGGAACACCTTATTACCTGACATTGTTGCCCAGCTTTACCAATGGTGTTGTAACTGAAAAAGAGAAAATATAACAAACCAGGTCCATAAACTGTTGTATAAATCTTTTGAAATGTATAGTGCTGGTTATAACGGCCGTAGAGATGTCTGCGTCTTCTCAAAAATAATGGTACTCAATGGCAATGCAAAACTCAAAGGTAATGAAAACGCAAGACATAAACATTATTGGTCTCGTCCTCCCCCGATATGTAATGGTAGCTATCCCATGTGAGCGGGGATATGATTGGCAGGTGTGGTTCGGTAAAGGGGAAAAGGTTCCTACATGAAACTGCTCACTGCAACATCTTTGGGTTTTGGGAGTATTTGTGGGATGTTACAGCGCCACTCTTTAAGATATTTGCATACTGTATTCAAGTGTCCTCGTACTTTAGGCCATGTAATGTACATCTGTGGCAATGTAACGCAGCAGTATTCCCTCTTAGGTCTCTATAGGAATATGTTGCTATGGAGATCAATTAGCCTTGGCATGTCTTTAAATCCGGGCTAAATCATAACAGCCGCTATAGCTCTGGTTGGATTAACTCAATTACAAATAACTATTATTACAGGACACTGTTACCACTCATCATCCCTCTTTTACTCCCTGCCTTTCTTACAGTCTCTCATCCTATATAATAATTGTCACTAAGACTCCACACAACCCCTTTAAGACACCAAATATAGATTGAGTTTCCGTCTTAAGAAGTCTGTTTCATTAAGATGAGCGGTGGGAAGTGCATTTGGGTGTAATCCGACTTGTCAAATTAACATCAAAGAATTGGCATGAAGAGACCGAGAGGAAGAACATCTCAGAGGGAGAGAAATCCTTTCCTGTAATTGACAGATCATCAAACAAAGAAGTGGAGTGATAAATTAAAAATGTTAATCTATGACTTCCTTTTGTGTTATTGATGTTGTTGTTGGCACAAAGTTGATGCGGTTTTGTTATTGTACTGCACTTCCGAAAGATCTCCTGTCAATCAAAGGTGTTTAAAAGCGCTTTTGGGCTTTATCTTGGATGAAGAATATCCAGTTAGTTTCTGCAGGTGGTTTCACTTCTTTGACTGCTACCACTACTCATTAACACATTACGTTCTTTGCAAATAGTAATATAAAGAGCGTTCAGCAGATATTCTTCTTACTGAAGGTACTGCACCAAACACTGAGAGTTAAGAACAAAAACATTTTAATATTTCATTAACAAGCTATTATTATTGTGAGCAATCTTTTATTAGACATCTTAAAGGAATTCCATTAATCAAATTAGTTTTACTTCCTTTATAACATATTTACACTTTGCACGTTTGTGCAGAACCACCTTTCAGCAAGAGTAAGTGCAACTGTTTGGATTTGTTATGCCACTTGTGTGTTTTATTTGAGGTACTGGGATAATTGTCTGTTGGTTGTCTTGCTTTAAACTTGTTGTTCTTGTTGTGCTGGTTGTGTGGTTGTCAGACTATCCATGTGGCAAGTGCTCACATCTCTGAGGTGATTATCTGAAGGCTGAAAACACACAGGGAGGCAGTTTTAGTTGCATATAAACCAGATATCAAAAATGTTGAGTCTAAGAAACAATGTTATAAGTAATTAGCTTGGTGCAAATAAACATGTATGGAATGTGAAGTGTATATGAGGACCAGGATCAGATTAACCTATTAAGCTTCATCAAATAATGACAGTGGTAAGTACTTGTTTACTCTTCGTGAAGAATAACGTTGGATAGCAGAATTTAGAAAATGTAGTTTACTCATAAGAATATGAACGAACATGACTGAAATATTTACATTGTCACAGAAGGAACAGTGTCACTAGCCTAAAGGATGTGTGTGTGTGTGTGTGTGTGTGTGTGTGTGTGTGTGTGTGTGTGTGTGTGTGTGTGTGTGTGTGTGTGTGTGTGTGTGTGTGTGTGTGTGTGTGTGTGTGTGTGTGTGTGTGTGTGTGTGTGTGTGTGTGTGTGTGTGCGTGTGTATGTAAGGAAGCTGGGGAGGGGTTCACCTCAGCTTTGAAGCAGTTTCAGGTATCTGTGTGGCAGGGAGGTAGACAGTCTCAGCCTCAGCCTATAGTCCATGGTAACCTCCCTGTATATACCTGTGTGTGTGTGTGTGTGTGTGTGTGTGTGTGTGTGTGTGTGTGTGTGTGTGTGTGTGTGTGTGTGTGTGTGTGTGTGTGTGTGTGTGTGTGTGTGTGTGTGTGTGTGTGTGTGTGCGTGTGTCTCAAGGGAGGTCTCTGGTGGTCACAAGGCTCTGTCTTACACATGAAGGATGGTTCCCCCGTTATACTTTCTCTACTTTCTGTCCCCGTCTTTCTCCATCACTCATTTCTCACTTCACCCCTCCCTTCTCCTCTTCCTTTTATTCTCCTCTCACTTTTATATTTCCCTCCCCCAATTTGGCCTCAAGTTCTAACTTATAAGTATCTGTGGAAACATGTTTATTAAACTGTGGTAAAGAGTGAAAAATGTACATATTTGGATTATTTTTTAATTAGTAGTATAATACATGATTGACAATTAAGCAGGCCTAGTAGACCGGCTCTTGTCTACTAGGTCTGAAGTTTGTCTACCTCTATGCTGCTCATCACTCCTGATGCGCTAAACACGGAAATATCTCAAAGATGCATATCCTCATGAAATCCTTCTGGTTCCCTTGTTGTGCAGTTACATTAATACATGCATGGCTTTTTCAGGTGGTAGAACTTTCTTTGGAAGAGTGGTTGATTTTGTCCTGTAGTTTCATTTTTACAGAAACTATTAAACTTTCATTACATTTTTGTTCAGATTGTATTATGCATGTTTTTTCTGTATTATATGCAGGTTTGAGTTTGTCTTATATCATCCTTCAGCCCAGATGGTTTGCATCTAATGCTCTCACATTGTCTATTCTTCTGAGATGTTCCAAAAATGTTGACATGTTTTTACATTTTTCCAAATTGTTCTTCTTTGACTCAGTGAATTATACTACGTGAAAGTGCATCAACATGCTCTGGCCTCTAATTGTAAAGTGGAAAATTGTTTTTAGTGGAGCATAACCTTTACAGTATAACTTCTAGGGTTGTTGGAAACCTTTTAAGTTAAAGTTGTGTTTTTCTAACACAAGTAATCAACTGTAACTCTGTAAGTTATAAACCTGTTGTATTCCTTAAGAATCAGATTAAAAAAGCCCAAAAGCATCATTAAGTTCAACGTGCCTAATTTAAAAAAACAGACAATTTAAACATATATGGAGTTGGCTGATCAAAGGTTGATCAAGTGATGATATTACAGACAGTAATAGCTGCCTGATGACGTGATACCTGGATGTTGTCGGTCCTGATGATGCGGCAGACCGTTACAGCTAAATAATGCAAAAGGGAGTTTATCTGGTGCTGGCCTGACAACTGTCACCTCTCACAGCTGTCCGTCTGGCTGGTTGCCCGGCTGTCTCTGGTCATATAGATGGATGAGACAGTCATGCATAACACTAAATAATTATTACTAACATAATCTATGAGAGGCATAGAGTTGCAGTTTGACTGTTCTCCAATTTTAAGTAACTTTTCACAGAAATATCATTGCTGTTGAGATATCAACTACACACAAATCTGTATTTCTCTCTTGCCAGCTGTTAGATTTGATTCCTAAGGTATATTAAAACAATAAATTGAAAAAATCCTAATTGAAAGTCAACTTTCTTTATATGCTGCACCGTATAATTCATTGTGCTGCAATCCAAATTAAAGACACATTTGTATATACACATTATCATCCCATCATAGCCTGATCTGGTTTTAGCTATTAAAGACTATGCATGTTTGTAAAGGGATTTTGAATTAATTGCGAAAATGCTATTTTAAAACTCTCACCGTTTGGCATGTTGTTTTTTATGATAATCATGATTTACATTCATGCAATGAGGTATGTGAATGAAAGTTAAAGACAATTTCATTTACAAATTATGCGTAATCTTAAGTATATTACGAAATAAAATGAGAAAAAAGGTCTTCAATTTATTTTTGTTTGCCTTTAGCTATGTCACACTTGCAAGCTGTGAGGAGGTCAATCAAACATGTAACAGGTCAGATGAACACAGGGTCAGACACCCTGAAGCAGAGCGGTCAGGTTGTCATTACTGCACCATATGGAGAATGATGAAGTCAGAATCACGCATATGTCAAAGGCCCTTTTTAGTCCACCCTTATTGCTCTTTTCCTCCCTCATCTCTCTGTCTCCCCCTCCTACCATTCTCAATTTCTTCTAAACAACTTTACAATTCTACCAAATATTTATAATATAAAGATTTGTTGTATTAATAACATCACCATTTTCTTTTGACAGATGTTTAAAGGATAAATTAACTGCTTTAGTCTGAAGAAGATTGTAAGAAAAGTTAATTGTGTCCATCTCTGAATTCTCAAATTTGTTTTTCTATTTAAAATAAGTGTGTACGATAATTGTGTTATTACCTGATGTAGTAATAACATACATACTTAAGTGAATATTTTTAATTTGGTTTCACACAGGACATCAAAAGTTATCTCCTAGATAGAAGTCCTTCAGTCTCCTTCCAATACAGACTTTGTCACTACTTATTATACTACACCCGTCTTCCCGCTTTGCTCCTGTCATATTTACTACGACCACTTAAGGTTGCGCCTAACAACAAATGAAAATATGAATTGTCATTATCGTAAGGATCTTTCTCTTTACTATGTTAAATAAATAGCTCTCTGTAAATCTTCTTAGAACTGATTCCAATCAAGTACACAGATGGGGTACCTCAAGGATCAATATCGGGGCCCCTGCTATTTACTCTGTACATACATTATACTTATTTTTTAACACTGTAATGTCCATTTCTAAATTGACAAACCATCTTGCTTGCCATCGTCAGCACTGCAAACAATGCTTGCTCAAGGTTACATTCTGTTTTTGATGCACGTCACAACTGTAAGAACTGCAACACAGTTAGTAGTTTAGGATTTAGAGTTCATCTTTATATTGCATTGGGTCTGAAACCATAACATACAAAGTTCATATTTAATAGTTAATGCATCACCCTGTAATATTTAATATGTGTATATATAGTTGTAGTTGAAGGGGGTTTTACTGTTTTTTTTACCCATTTGGAGAGATGTTAAATGACATTTGATTTGAACACATTCTAGAGGGTATCAGGGCAGGGTTTGCTACAAGCTTTTACCCTTTCTTGTCTACTTCTTGCTAAAAAAGATGACAGCCATGTCTTCGTAAGTGTGTAGTCTCCTCCCTCCTCCAACTCCGGTATGTCATGTTGGTGTGTAATGAACCTCCTCTCTGCGCCTCGATCTCACTCCTGCCGCTCTGTCAGTGTGTTTGTTGCCATGAATGGGATTTAGTGTCACACACAGAGAGCCAAGGCTTCTTAAAGCGTGTTCTCACACACCCCTGTCCCTCCCTCACCACACTGCATGTGTGTGTGTGTGTCAGGCAGGTTAATGCAGCCCTGTCATCAAAAGCCTTATCACTGTTGGACAGGATTCAGCGCTCCACCTCAGTGTCAACTTAACACACAAGCATGTACACACACATTTAAAACACCATGACTTATTTCTTGGCACCTTATTAACATTTCCCTGAAAGTTAAAGTCCTGTGATCACCAACAAACTTTATTTGCTTACTTGTCAGACATGCCTGTATGTGTCTGTTTATAAGCGCTTGCAAAATGGATGCCCAAATGTTTCTGGAACCATGTCTGAGTCGTGATCCTTATAGCCAAAAAGTGCATGAGTGCAAAGTGGCTTTTTTCTGTGATACGCTTTTAAGTTAACCATGTTAACTGTACTAGAACTGATAGTTATTTGATGTTGGTTTGGTGTGTCGGGGCCTTTAAGGTAATTTATTTTCATCCAACATTGATAGAGAAAAAAGGAGACCTACACTTGATGTTATCAAATATTCTTCTAATTTTCCAGGTCTCGAGATTAAAACCCGCAAATTACATTAAAGAGGACATACATGCAAACACACAGTATAGGACACAATTTAACCCTATTTTTTTTTGTACGTCTCCACCAACTGAAGACAAAAATGTGGGTTACTGGACTCTTTCCGCCAACCTCTTGTTTACTTACGTTGTATACCATTTCCTGCTGGGCACATACAGGAACATTCTAGGGAGTGTAATAAGCTTATCTGATATTAATTTCTGCAAACAATTGCCTTCTCAGTTACAAAAGGCATGAGTGGGAACAGTCCAGGTGCAGATGGACTGTCAGGTACCCAAAGAAAACAATCATAATGTCTTAATGGCTTATTCAGTGTTTTGCAATATTCTACACTTTTGATGTCCCTACCCTGTTGATTTGTCTTGCCCCCGCCACGAAACACAATGAATATCTCTAGACCTTTTCTTTAGGCGTTCCAGATAATAGTAAAGGTAGTGCTGTGTATTTTATCAAATATGTATTCCTGTTAAATGTTTATGTTAAATGGAATATGGAAGAAACATTTACCCTTTGCTCTTTGATAGTCATATTTTTTCGTTGTTACTTTCCATTACCTCCACATGATTTCCTTTGATAGAACAGGCCAGTGTTTTCAGCATGTGTTCAACACAGCACCTATCTGTTATCTGGAACATGAGGATTATTGTAGCCACTTATTTGACGAACAGGAAGCGCTATCTGTTTTACCCTGCACCTACAGGGGTGCCCACTTAACAATATCAAACCTTAATGATAATATTAATGTGTACCAAGACAAGTCAAGCAGAACAATTAGAGTCAAGCAGTGGCAGAGTGTTTGGCAGCTTATCGCAGCGCTGCTACAGTGAAAGACAATTGGTATTATCTATAAAACAACTTATTACACAGACTATCAACTTCAACAGAAGAGGAAGCGGCACACATACATGAACAAACATTTTTCTACCCACTCACAGGTTTATCTGCAGGGTCAAACCAATTATTAACCCCAGGGGTCTGAGTATTAAACTCTTCCTCGTGATGGACAAAAGATCTTCCTGACGAGAATTACAATCACACGACTACTGAGGAAGGAGCCTGGTAGCTTTTTAAAAAGAGAGAAAGCCACATGAAAAGATAAATAAGCTGTGGTTGCCGCCTCCTCCTCCTCCTAGCGTACACGCCCTGAGGCTCATGGGTAAAGCCTCAGTATCAGGTGAAGCCTGATTCCGACTTAGCACCATTCCCATTGTCAACCGCCTTTTATGTGTCATATAAGTTACAGAGAGACAAAGGTAAGATCGAACCAGCGGAAACCAGGTACAGCCAAAGAGCAAGGGAACGAAGGATAACTGAGAAGACAGCCAACCAGAGAGAAAACGGAAGCAGTAATGTTAAAATCAATTTATTTTTTCCAGAGGTCAGTGGGACAGTAACCCCCCTGTGGCACATACACAATGACAAAAGACATCGCCGAATAACAAGTTCTCGAAACTGTTTAAGCTTTATTACAATCCCAAAATGTTTTTAAAAAGCAAACAAAAGAATCACATGTATGCCACATATTTCATTTTATACAACTTTTTGCTATTATTTAAATCAGCCATATTAGAATTAAATACATTAAGTTAATTGTTGAGATCTGGGAACACACCTAAGACTAGAATGGCAGTCTGAGAGTACACAACTCCACCATTCACATGCTCCTTGTAAGGTTCCATTGTCTAATTTGGGAAGTGGTGCTTTTTTTACTTTGGTCTGCAGAAACTACTATGGACGCTAAAAAGATGATGATTCGATCTGATGATCTATTTGCTTTACTAATGAAAGTGAAACATAAATCACATTCTTGCCCTGGGATTGTGATCCGCTCAAAAATCTGATGGGTTCATCCTTTGCCCATGCCACATCCTTTATCATTAAGTATCATGTCAATCGGACCAGTAGTTTTCCTATAACACTGGTGACTGACAATTAAATATCCAGGAAGAGAAGTTCCTCCACTCAATCCCAGGACGTGTCTTGTTCTTTTCCCAGTTTAAGACCCAAATGGGACCGAATCCTAATACAAAATAAGAGGGACATTATGAGCCTGAAGATCATAGCGAGTGCAAATACAATGATAACAAATGACTTCCCAATGCAGGTATCCAAGCTCTAATTAAACTGCAGGGACACTTTCCATCAAGGTTTTCAATTGTCAGAAAGAAACCTTGATAGACCACTGCTCCCTCACACAAACAAGGACAGAGCCGACAGCTCCAACAGCTAACCTTGGGCCCCCAGTAATTCCAACATGCAGATCTCGCCATGCAGCTTCAGTAAGTGTCAAGGTGACAGGCACATTCAGTGCCATCCAGCTGCTTCGATAATCACCGGGGGGAGTTGACCTTGATCGCGTGGCATGTTTGTGTATCTCAGGGACTGAAACTAACATGGAAGACGTGTTTAGTCAATTAAGTCAAGTGAAGTGAATTTAAAAGTGAAATGAAAATGAATATCATTGTGCACATTTTTGTCCTTAACTTTTTCTGGATAGGCGCCAAGCTGTTTTCATCTCCATACGGATGTGGAGCTGGCAGATGTAAGACTGTGTAGTGCACATCTCATCCTCTGGCTTAATCTTCTTTCTGTATTAGTAAATGTTAAGATTGTATTGTAATGTGGTTGAGGAATGTACTGGGAGTGGTTAGCACTGTTGTCTCACAATAGCAGGTCCTCTCTGAATGTGATCGGGTGCAGGTGTTATTTCCTGCAGGTGTTCTAGTTTTTTTCCGGACAGTGGCCTGTCTCTGTCTTTGGTGCAGAAGTGCATGCCGGAAGCACCTCTTGATCATGAGTCTTAACAGATTAGAAACTGATGAAAGACACATATTTTGCCTCTATTTGCTAGTTTAAAACAATAATTGTTTGTGAAGTAGGAAATTATTTTACTCTAAAGTCAGATACTATGTCAAGTTTAGCATGTTTCCTTGGGACGAGGCGTGTATTTTATAATACTGATTATCTTTGTTTCTTTCTTATTTATTTAAAACATAAGAATCTGTAAGATCTGATAATATTTCTAGATATATATTCTTTTGACTCCTAAAATGAAGGGCAATAATGGCATCCAAAAATGATTTCACCCGTATTGAAACAGACTAACTGAATGGAAAAGAGGACAGGTATATACTGTATTCTTATCAATATCTTCAGGATAAGTATCCTCTGGCTTTATTGGGTTCAATAAGAAAAACTGTACATACGAATAACATTGTGATAAAACACTTCTTTGATGTTTTACTCATAACAATACCGGTGATAACTCCTTTTGAATATTCTTCTCATCTGTTTCAGCTAATTGTTTTTCAGTTATTGCCTGAAAAAAATATATATATATTACATGAGTTTTATTTGTTTGATGCTGGCATGCTTCCTGTCTCCCATGGTGCTCTCTGGTTTCACGGCGGGTCAGGGTGGCATGAGAATGACCTGGCAGGCAGGGTCACAGGTCCCAGGGTCAGAGCTAGGCTCAGGTACGGGGTCCTGTTTCACATAAGGAGACAGGAGAAGGGTCTTGTCACTCTCTGTCAACAGATCACAGCACTGAAGCATAACCTTCACCTCTCTGACAAATCTCTCAGCGCGGCAGCCTGCACCTCCGAGGACCACTACATTAGTATGGATCAACATTGAGTTACTGACTTTGAGATGATGACAGAGACTTACAATCAAAATTCAGTTTTATTCGCTTTTCCGGTTTGAGTTTTTCAATGAACCAAAGTAAAGCTAGTGATGAAGCTAAAAACATGCATATACATATTTTACATGGCAAAGTATTGTATGGGGTTACCTCGTGAAGGGGTCATTTTATGTTATTAATATACTGTAAAGCTGGGCCTTATTATGTTAGGTTGACAAACTCTCCAAAAATCACCATGTAATATTACTTATATTCTACTTATTCTAATAGTCTTAATAACTGTATACAGCTGCTTATTGCTGGGGCTACTCTTAATCTCATTCTCTGTCTCCCTCTAGTGCTAACTGGCCCTTGACTGCTGAAAACCATAAAACATTTTCACATCAATTGGAAAAATTAAATCACACAATATTTTGAATCCCCAATTTTACATTTTAAAATGTGTCAACACAACATTTTAACAGACAATAAAGTCTGCAAGTGGTCATAATGTCACTGGAAAATGGATCATTGCTTCATTTCACAAATGCATGAACCAGACATGACACAGAAGAGAGAGGATGAAAGAGAAGAGTAACATTTAGCAGTAAGTGTTTCTTAAAGATTTAGGTTGAGAAGGAGGATTTCTTACGCGGCAATTTTATCCTTAAACCTATTTTTTTCACGTGTTAACATTTTATTATAATAAGGTTTGATTTGACTACACATTAACCTTTATTAATTTGCTTAATTCGACATTGTTCCTCAAGACATGATGTATTTTGCTGTTTTAATCTATTCTAAGATTTGCAACCTACGCTGAACTGCAGGGGATATTATTATCCAACGCTAACACACTAATACACATTAATACACGTACAGTAATAATTAGACAGCTGCTGTTGTTGGTTGTTCCAACTTGTCAAAGTGTTTAACCTGACAGCAGCAAACACACATATGCATATACACACACACAGATTCATCAGGGTTTGGGATCCAACAGCTTAGCATGAAAGCAAAGGTGAAACTGTATCTGTAAATTGCAGAGCAGGGAAAAGGAAAGAGGGAGAGAGAGAGAGAGGCGAGAGAGAGACACAGAGCTGTTATCAGAGCAGGGATGTGTGTAACCTCATCCTTCTGCTAAAGTTTCCTGATAGAGTCTCCTGACCGCGGCCTCAGGGTGTGATTGGCTGATTGGCTCTTGCTGCCAGGTAATGATGTAAGTTGAGTGTGTGGGAACGGGAGAGGGTGATAAACCTGTGTGTGTGTGTGTGTGTGTGTGTGTGTGTGTGTGTGTGTGTGTGTGTGTGTGTGTGTGTGTGTGTGTGTGTGTGTGTGTGTGTGTGTGTGTGTGTGTGTGTGTGTGTGTGTGTGTTGTGTGTGTGTGTGTCTGTGTGTCTGTGTGTCTGTCTGTGTCTGTCTGTGTGTGGGTGGTGTGTGTGTGTGTGTGTGTTGTGTGTGTGTGTGTGTGTGTGTGTGTGTGTGTGTGTGTGTGTGTGTGTGTGTGTGTGTGTGTGTGAGCGTGTGTGCGTGCGTGCGTGCATGGGAACAGGGTAGGTTGATAACAGCTTTTCCCACTGCTGCCATATGACCCTTTCACCTGCCTACCTAACACTGGTTATCACCAAATCCTAAACAGCAGGAGGTCTGTGTGTGTGTAGGTGTGTGTGTCTGTCTGCATATTTGTGTGTGATGATGGAGTTTTTGAAGGGTTTGTGCAACTGTCTGTGCAACTGTCTGTATGTGTTTGTTTCATTGGTACATCTAGGTGTTTGATAACCTGAAGGAAAATAAATGATGAGATCTTGGTCTCAAAATTAAGTAATTTAATATGAACCAGGGTCAAATAAATAAAAATAAAAAATACAACTTTTCTTTTTCTTCAATTTTATTTCACTCATCGAAATGAAGTAACCATAGAACTGTATTTCATTATGTATGATGGTATAATAATGGCAACTGTTTAACCCACCATATAAACCGACATAGCAAGTCTTGATGGCGGATTTACTGTGGTGAGGTTATGCAGTACCAAAAATGGCAAAATAGCAACAAATTACTGGTTAAATACTCAGCGTAAGATCCTACTATGCAACCCCAACATCCCCCCATACACACACACAAACACACACACACACACACACACACACACACACACACACACACACACACACACACACACACACACACACACACACACACACACACACACACACACATACTGTATAAGTATGTGCACAAACATATACAGCAGACAACCAACAACAGCTTCCAGTCACCCCTGTCACTCTAATCGTAATGCTTAATTAATATGGCCTTTGAACTTCATTTGGTGTGTGTGTGTGTGTGTGTGTGTGTGTGTGTGTGTGTGTGTGTGTGTGTGTGTGTGTGTGTGTGTGTGTGGTCATGTGTCTGTTTTCCGGACCGAGGAAGGGTGAGACAGGGAAAGAGAGTGACAGTCTTTGGGAATAGGTTTTCTGGGAACTGGGAACCCCCATTAACAACACACTACATCCCCCCCACACACACCCAAACCCACACACACAAACACACTCCTTCCCCCCTTGGCCCCTCGCACTGGAAGGAGCTGGCTGGTTCTCAGACACCTGGTCATTACCATTGCTAATTAGGCGCCGTTAATCAGGTCTGTGTGAGTGTGTAAGCAAGTGTGTTTTTATGCAGGCAGGCATGTGTCAGAACTAAACAGGACAGAAAAAATAAGCACATAAAAAAGGAAAAGTAACAATGACAGTTTCAGATCATTAGAATAAAAAAAGGATCTGATTTCCTTTTTATACAGATTTGCACCCTCTACTAATTGCTGCAAACAATAACTCCAGTTGAAATTAAATCAATAAAAATCAGTTTTTCTTTTAATGATGTGAAAATGCTATGGCTTGGTTTGGGTCCAGTTATTTTACATCATGTTATTTATGCATGGTGACTTTATTTACCAGTCTTCATGCTTACATAATATCATGAGCAATGTTTGTTGATTCTGATTGGATGGAAGTTATCAATTGTCTTGATACAAACAGTATAGTTTATACTGTATATAGTTATACAAAACAAATACAAAAAGTTCAGAAAATAAATCTGGCAATGATCATAAAATGTTGTTTGAAGGTATTGTGATGCCAAAAATGTCTTTAGAAGAGTAGACATTGAAATGAAATTGCATGTGAACTGAAGAATGATTTGAAGTTTGTGATACACAAGTTGACCGACCCACCAGCTGCTGTTGGGCTGAAAACCTAACGGTACACATGCAGAGCCTCGGTCCTGAGCATTTCACATGACAGACAGATTAACACACAGTAGCTGTGTGTGTGATGATAATGAGCGAGATGCATCAGTGAGCTGTGTCATCCATGGGCTTTTAGGAGGGGGATGGTTTAAAATGAGTGCTCACACCCCCAGCACATTCCTCCAGTGTTAGCAGAGGCAGCCCTCACACTCACCAAACAATACAAAAGAGAAAGATTTGA
Organism: Eleginops maclovinus; assembly: GCF_036324505.1. Taxonomy (NCBI): domain Eukaryota; kingdom Metazoa; phylum Chordata; class Actinopteri; order Perciformes; family Eleginopidae; genus Eleginops; species Eleginops maclovinus. The sequence continues at coordinate 11,213,320 of NC_086357.1, forward strand.
GGGAAACAACACAAAGCTTGCCATGCTCTGAATCATCTAATTGATATTCATTGAAACAGAACAATAATGTGAGAATCAGCTCAGAGATGACGTTACTGTGAACAACTTTGGCTGTATCTTTAACACACAGCTGATGTTGGGGTGGATTATCGAACTTGAGCTGGGTACATTTTTTCCTTTCAACTTGAAGAACTGGCTTTACATCCTTAAAATATTCTTACTCCATAAGTATGTATCTTCATCTGCTCGCTCTTCAAACCATTTCATAAGATAAGATGTACCTTTATTAATCCTCGTGGGGTAGTTTGAGCAACTGAAATAGTTGCTAGACAACTTACAATAAAAAATAGTCATACATGTACAGTTTCACATTCTCATCCAATTACTGCAAAGGTCTTGACGAAACAGGAAACAGGGAAAAGACCCCCACACATGGAACACAACACCCAGTAATACCAAGAACATGCAGAGGATGAAGCTTATTCTTTAGAGGAAAAACCAAATCGCCTTGAATTCAAATATACTGTATTCTTATACTCTTGATCCATTTACTTTACTTTACTTTTCTCACACAATTTCTCCCTGCTGTCATGTGCACAAAAATGTGTAAGAAACATGTTTAATGACATACACTCTTACATGTAATATAACATACACAAAGAGCCTGCTCAAAGGTTGCTGTCTATACAGACTTAAGAGCATCTAAACTGGAACACCTACCACCTTATAGCACACACACGCACACACACACGCACACACACACACACACACACACACACACACACACACACACACACACACACACACACACACACACACACACACACACACACACACACACACACACACACAAATACACGCACACACACACACACACACACACACACACTGTTTGATGACCCCCAACCACCCTCTCTTGTTAAGCACAGGAAATACCTGATGGGTGTAAACACTTGTTTATTACAGTCAGTTCTAATTCACACACACAGGCATGCACAAGGACACACACACACATGCATTGACTCTCAGCATGTGTGCAAATAAAGAAACAGCGCTCACACACACACATATACTCTATAAAGGAGGCTTTACAGACAACTAGTGTGTTTGTTTCTCTGTGTGTGTGTGTCTGTGTTGTTACCTTATTAACAACTCCAGTTACTACTTCACACCTCTGCTATGTGGGGCTTATTTGACCACACACAGTGTTTCAGTGTGTGTTTTACTGGGTCTAGTGTGAGATGCACCATTTCTATTGAATTGTTTTGCTAATTCACTTTCGGTACAAGGTGCTTTTCTCACTTGCGTTGTCAACTGCAGAAAGTACATTGTTAATGTAGACTTGACTGTTAGCTGATCTCCATAGTGACAACATGTGATATAACCTTGACATCAACTTCAACACAGTTTTAGGTCATTTCATCTACAAAGGTACATCTAAGAGGAATGGCTCCACATCGATTGACCATCAGTCAGTCTGTTGTGAAATAAAATAATTGTGGTTACCATTGATGCTAACTTGGCTATTTCAAAATGCAGTACCTTGCGTGTCCCGCTGGTGCCTGTATCTCTGAACAACCAGTGGTCTTCAGTGTTTGAACTCTACTCCTCTTGTATCGACTTAGCTTGCTTGGAACCTAAATCGAGGTGTTACAAAAGCAAGGGGTACCAATTACTTCCCATTGTCTCTTCTAAAAGCGAAAACCCGAAAAATTAGTATTTCTAAAATAATATATCAATTTGGATACTCAGTATTCTTGATTTATTTCCTTCTAGGAATAAACCATTGATTTGTTTAATTAATTACGAGTCTATTGTACAAAAATAAAGACATGTTTAATTTGCACAAATCAGACCCAAACTGTTTTACTTCATTTAACATATTAGTTCACCTTATTTAGTGAGTTCATGAGTTAATGGTTTATTTTCAATGCCATACATGTGGGCATGTTTACAATGCATTCAATAATTTGATGATGTTCCACTGGTTTTTAAGCACATTAAGTCAAGAGGAATAATATTTGTTGCTTTAACCCTTGCTTTAACTATAATATGATTTAGTTTAGTCAAAAGAAATACATTAGTGATCAATCAAAGTCTTTTGAACATGACCTATGCTGGCTTGACATGATATTTTCCATCCTGTAGTGACGAGAGGGTAATTATCACTCTGTGTAGGGCTTAAAAGACAGCCTTTCACATCCAATATGTCCAATCAGGTTAGGGATAGGACTTCCATAAACCAATCAGAAATTATTTATGACAGACATGGAGCTATTAGAAGAAGTGCTAGGTCGTTATTGTACACAGCAACTGGCAGAGGAACAGATCAGAGTGAAAACAAAGCCCACATACAATTTTACACCAGGGAACAAGAAACTGATGTATTCCTCTTTTTCTGGATTATTAGCACCGTATTTCAAAAGTAACCTCACGACTGACCATATTCATAACCACTAAGAGTGTTTGAATAGACTGGATATATTAGACACTTTGCATAAGGCCAAAGAAAGGCCAGGTGGAGCTCATAGATTTGCAGCCCATTAAGTAATTTATGTAAAAACTGCAACCTAGTTAGCGATTCATCTGTTGGTGACAAGAAAAAAGGTTATTCATTTTATCCACTCAAAGGTTGGTCAGTTTGTTACAAGGTAGAGAAAAATCACAGGTTATGAAATCTGCATGTTCTTTTATTCCATTATTTCACTTCCCTTTTTCCTTTTGTGGTAGTAAATTAATCAGAGACGTACAAAGTGGACCTAATAGAAGCCTGTGACACGTTGACATAAAGCTCCAAATTAGTTACTTTCCATCCGTTGTAAAAGCTTTTCATAATCATCATGTAAGTGTCATGCAATCTTTTCAGCCTTCCTCTCGCTCTGCACTGGACACTTGAAGAAAAACAGAACAGCTGAAAAAATGTTCCGTAAAAATATTTCCAATACAAAGTCTATTTTTACAGCCTATTTTCATCCTAACAGGCTGTAGCTCAGTGTTAGAACCCTATTATAGCAGATAAAACCCATTCGGCAGATCCAAGGCATGTGGGAGCCAGATTACCAAATGTTCCACACCACATTAGTCCCATATTACATTAAAATCACAGGCACTTTGGGTTTCATTTCAAAACATACCCAGAAATTAAAGCATTAATTACTGTAATGATGGTAATCTGAGGGATTGTGACACCACGTTAGAGCATGACAGATTTAGAGTATTTCTGAACCGGGCTAATTTAAAAAATGGTTTAATTCTTGTGGAGGTTTGAAGCTGTTATAGGGACCCCTGGGGATTGTTTAACATGCTGCCATGTTGAGAAAATGACACAGCAAGAATTCTCTTAACTTATTTTAGGCCTGGTTGTCCGGTAGAGGTGATGGCACGATGTCTAGGTTGTTTTTTGACAAGGCTATAAATTCTAAAGTTTGGATACCGGTGATGTTAACCAACCATCATTCCTGCAATGAGCACTATACAAGGCTTTTTAGGAAAATCTGAAGGATTGGTTAGGATTAGTTGCTCATTCAAAAGTTAAACTTGTTTTTGAATGCTGTTTTAGCTCTCTTGCCATCCAATCATATCTTGGTGCTAATACCATATGATAAAATAAACATAAGATAGTAAGAATTTCTTCTAGATATTGTGTGCCCATCCTTATAAGGATTAAGGTAAGGGTATGCTTCAAACTAAAGTATGAAGTTTGATTTGTAAGGTTTAAAATCCAATATATTTATACAGTAATGAAATGCTTCTCCTGCTGGCAGAGTGAAAAGCCTGACTTCGTAGAAAGGGAAAAACATGATAATCATTACTATTAGAATAAAAGCGTAAACTATCCATATCAGCATTCATGGAGTTGCACTCCATTGTACACATGAAAAGGGACAAATTCATCATGTGAACAAAATAAAAGACAGCTTTCGAAGGAACTTCAAATCCTGCATTGTTTGCATTGAAGTCCAACCGAAGTTCGTAACTCAACCTAAATACCTTATGATCAACACAAGCAAATCTAAAACTTACCTGACCCCCCCCCCCCACACACACACACACACACACGCACACACGGTAAGCCAAAAAAAATCCCTTGAGAGAGAGAAAAAAAAAAGACCGGACTTTTAATTCCAACCTTCATATATTATATTGGACTAAGAAGTGGATGAAAATCAGTGCTGGAGCTGCCTACCATCATATTTGATTCAGTGTTGATGGTCAGGAGAAGCCCCAGAGGCTGTAAACGGACTTGATTTGGCATAGACCCGGTTTGCTTGAAGGCCACACCAGTGTGAGCCAGGGATCACACATGTTGGTTAAAAGGATTAATCGGAAAAGGTTCTTCATTTCATTCAGGCCATGTGAACAGTAACACACTGTAAAGCAGCAGAGTCAAGTCTTGGCTCTCTCACGTGTGTCTCTGTGAATGTGTGTTTGTGTGTATGGGTTTCCATGTGTGTTATAACCAAAAGTAGCACCAATTCACTAAGTAGTCCAGTTGGAGTGACAGAATGACTAAATGGTCCAAAACGGACAAACAAAGATCCATATGCCCATGTTGTGCATGTGCCAACTCTCTCTCTCTCTCACTTTCTCCCTCTCTCTCTCTCTCTCTCTCTCTCTCTCTCTCTCTCTCTCGCTCTTTCTGTAGGCCAAGTCAAATCTTGTTGCTAGGTTTTACATGCTGGCAAAGCTCCAAGCCACTCATGCATTTGAGTGGACTGTTGGACTCGGACACACACACACAACCATCATATTTATCATGCAAAGCAAAGTGAAAGCCCCCATTGATAGTACAGCCAAAGCGAGACGGCGGTAAGACGGGCAGAAAGAGAGACAGGCAGAGCGAGAGGGAGGGAGACATTTCTTTCTCCTTAACAACCATCATCTTTAATCACCACTTCTAATTTCCCCTCCTGTTGGCTGTCACAGGCTCCAGATCCAACTCCCGTCCATGCTATTAGCATTTTGGAAAGTGAAATGAAGTTTCGAAAGAAGTGATCCACTCAGTGGACTGATACGGGAACAGCACTTCAGAGGAAGTACTTGAGTTTATGTGTGTGTATGTCATGCTCTTGCTTCAGAAAAAATTGCATTTAACTAAGATATTCGACAATCACTGTAATACATTGAAGCTCAATATTAATATTCATCAATAATGTGCTCAGCTCTACAGAGCATTTTAGTGTTTTTCGGCTCTCTTTGTTGTTACAACCCACAACTTTCATCGATTTCCTTTCAGCGTCTGCAAAGCTTTTCAGATAAATCAGGACTTTTTTTTCAAAATGCAACACAACAAACATTAACTTGAATTCATTTCAAATAATTAACAAGTTAAAAACAACTGTATTTCTGACTTCCGGCCTCAAGTTCCCTTGTATGAATGCTAGCAGATATCAAAGTGCTTTCATTTAACTCTGCAAAGAAGTAGCAGGCTTATCAGAACTGAAGCATATCACAGAAAAGAGGTTTTACAATTGGAGTGAATGAATCGTACTGTTTTGACTAAATTTGCACTTGTTTCTACTGTTTCCATGAAACAAGAAGATCACATAAGGTTGTTTGTGAAACAGTTGGATTTTCTGTATATCAGGACAGGTGCTTTTATGAATTACAGTTCTGGTTCTGATAAAACTAGTGGACGGACACAAATCAAAATGCTTCGCTGTCAATGAGCAGCACAGTATGATCAAGTGTTGTTGTAATGTTTACTGTGGTTTTGGCGTCTATTCCTCCAATCTCCAAAAAAGTAAACTATGTGAAACCCCTCTAAACCTTAAGTCAACTAAAAAGACAGACACACACAGACACACCTGGGTGGGATTTCAATGGGAGAACGAGTGTGAAAGTAAAAGTTGTACATTCATCAACATGTCTAATACAGGACAGTCATTGGCCCTTTTACCGGCTCCTTCTCTCCTTTCACCCTCTCTTTGTCCCGGTAAAACATTAGGGTAAACCTGTTCTTCCGTACAAGCGGTTTTAAGTCACAATAGATGAAACCAAAATGCAGCAAATATCTTTGAAGCATATAGAAGCAAATATTTACTCTGTTAAAAAAAAAGTGAGACAGGAAGGTCTCATGGATTCAGGTGCTGTGTGTGTATATTGTATGTGTGTGTGTGTTTCCATTTTGAGTTGGGATTAACGTCACTACAAAGAGACAGCAGCTGCTTCAGACAAACAGCAGGTAAACACGGAGAGAGAATTTCCAGTGAAATTGCGTGTGTGTAAGTTAGGCCAATGTAAAGAGAGCAGTTACCTACAGGTGAACGGGAACAATTGGCAGACTGCGGAGTAATATAACCCCAGGGGAAACACACACACACATTGGCACGCATACACACTGACATCAATGTGAGCCCACAGACAGGATTCATAGACAACACAAGGTAAATATGAGAGTCTGGAAGCATTTCTCAGATGTATCTGAATGACAACCAATAAAACAAAACAATTGTGTCAGGTGATTAAATGGATGTCATTTTCTAATTTAGTCAAAAACCCAAAATCTATTTGCTTCTTATACATAGTTATACATGTAACATTCAAATGTTTAAGCAACAACGATGACTATGTACAGTGAGTTAAATACCAATGCAGTTCAAGTCAGGAGGCTGTCCTGCTTAGTGCTTATTGTTGAGGATGTATCACCATCTAGTGGGTAGATGCAGAACTTGTGGAAACCGAAGATGATTTAATGGAATATTGATTTGCCTACTGTATGAGAGGGAAACAGATTGGATCTAGACAAAAGAAACAGCATTGATTTGTTCCCAGAGTACTGAATGCAAACCCAGGTCTCTCTTTTAGGCTCTGGCTGTCATTGCTCTACAATGTATAGACCTTTTTTTGAAGTGAAGTCATTCATTACTGATTACATGATATTGGAGGCGTTTGCAAGAGTTTTAGGAAATGTTAGTACTGTCTGAATGCACAGCAGATATAAGCCAAATGTGGTTTAGTTATGTTTTGATTGTACTGCAATCTAACTGTTTCATCATGGTATAACTTCTTTGAACATAATGAATATATAACACACAAAAAAGTAGTGCAATAAATTACACTGTGTCTTAAAACAAATGGTTAATAAGGTTATTGTAGATACAATTTGATTGCTCTTTACTATACCTTACCTCACTACACTTTTCTATAAAACAGATTCAGGAAAACACCTTTTTTTTATTAGGGTACATCATTCCCTACTGACAATACTTAAACTGCTTCTTGTTTTAAACCGTCTTTGTACTTCCAACATCATGAAAAGTCCCTTCATTGTTGTGAAACTATAGATACAATTTTCATCTTAAGATAACCAGTAAGCCATTATATACAAACCAAAAAAATAAAAGGTGTCAAAAAGAATGAAACCGATAAAATGTGTTAATAAAGCCTACAAAGGGCCGTGGCGCAACTGCCTGGGGTACCTGCACCGTACGCCGGGACCCGGGTTCGATTCCCGACCCGTGGTCCTTTCCAGATCCCATCCCGACTCTCTCTCCCACTTTCTTGTCACTCTCCACTGTCCTATCCGATTAAAGGCAAAAAGCCCCCCAAAAAATACTCAAACTCAAATATGATGTATATGTGTATAGCGGAAATATAAAGTACTGAGACCTCTGAAAGACCTGCTTACAAATGCCGCCCACACACACGTACATGCATACACAGACACATGTCAAAAGTCCCTGCCTGCCTCCCCCCTTTCCTGTCTTTGATAGTTGTGGGTATTTAGCAGCATGCTGCCTCTTCAGAAGAAGATATATGAGGGTAGAGAGAGGACAGAGAAGGAAGAGGGAGGAGCAGGTAAGGCAAATGTTTGGTCTGTGGCTGATGGAGGCTTCAGATAAACATGCTGGTCTGCATGCCTCCAAACACACACCTGACTCCTTATGTAGCAGAGGCTCTATTTCTCCCTTTACATGTCTGTCCATACAAACTCAATACTAAAGTTGTAGAAGACTTTCTTAAATTCTAAGAAACTTTCTAATTAGCAATAAGCCAAACATTTTTGCATTTTAAAGGCTAAGGAACAGCTCAGCTAATAAACACTATAGCCATTTGATGAATTCATCACAACTGCGGTTTTGTCTTTACATTTTTGGTAAATTGTGTAGTTTTCTTTCTAACTCTAGTTTTTTGTTCTAGTGTCAGGTTAAGTACATACACCATTAACTCTCTTGTGCCATACTCTAAACAAGTGATATACACTGCCCTGCCAAAAAAAAGGTCATAAGCCTGTGGGTTGGTCTGGTCTAGGTTCAAGGTTTCAAGTTTCAAGGTTTTATTGGTCATATGCACAGCATATACAACGTATATGTTGGCAATGAAAATCTTATGTCCCATGCTCCTCCAACAACTCAACATACATGGTGCAAATAAGATAAATAAAATAGTGCAAAAAGAGAGAAGAATATTTACAATAACAACAATAAAGATTTGAGCATGTGAAATATATACATATGTGGAATACATTGAGAGTATTTAAATACTTTACACTGTTGAATGAGGAGGTATGGACAGATGCATATATTACGTATAACAGATGTATATGGCAGATATGTATAATATATAGATATGTGTACTATAAACAGATATGTAAGGCAGATGTGTATAATATATATATATATATATACATATATATAAATATATGTATGTATGTACTTTAAACAGATGTGAGTTCAGCAACGTTATGTGCCCAAAGAATGAGGTCAGCTGACTACCTGAATATACTGAATGACCAGGTTATTCCATCAATAGATGTTTTCTTCCCTGATGGCACGGGCATGTTCCAAGATGACAATGCCAGGATCCATCGGGCTCAAATTGTGAAAGAGTGGTTCAGGGAGCATGAGACATCATTTTCACACATGGATTGGCCCCCACAGAGTCCAGACCTGAACCCGACTGAGAATCTTTGGGATGTACTGGAGAAGACTTTGCGCAGTGGTCCGAATCTCCCGTCATCAATACAAGATCCAAAAAATAAATAAATGTTGTGACATTGCAGAAGCTTGTGTAAACGATGCCACAGCGAATGCGTGCCGTAATCAAACCTAAAGGCGGTCCAACAAATATTAGAGTGTGTGACCGGGCAGTGTTTTAGCAGGCTTACATCAATAAGTTACTTGCTTTAATATTTAGTAACTCTCTAAATTAAAACTAGTTTATTCATCACAACTGGTTCTAATTAATTGATAGATCAATCTCCATTAACCTAAGGCCCTGCCCCTATAAGATTATAAATGACTTTCTATTGAGCAAGTTGCAACCAGGATGTCTTCCAGGATTTGGATTTGACCTGGAAGTGTGGTTGAGTTTGACCCTGCGTTCAAAATATGGTCAGGTTACTTCCCAGCATGGTAATCTGTCCAGACATTATCGGGAAACACATCTGACCTCAACACCTGGAGTTTAGTGTGTCTTTTTAATCCAGGTTAGCCAAAAACAAGGTTACAAGGCAATACAATATTGCTCTACTGCCCAAACAGCTGTGTAACATTTCTACTTTAATCATATTATTGAGTTAATGGGTACAAACACTAATACTCTCCCATTTTGTGTATTCTTGCACACACACACACAGACACACAGACACACACAGACACACAGACACACACACACACACACACACACACACACACACACACACACACACACACACACACACACACACACACACACACACACACACACACACACACACAGTTGCAGTAGCAGTACTGTAGTTATTTTAGTATCAGGCATGACTTCAGTCAGCGCAGATAAGAGAAGTTCTGAAACGAACTGTGCAAATCTTTCCACTTCAGCTCAAACCCAGTCTCATATGAAAGCTGTAGAGCGATAATGGTTCAAACACACACACACACACACACACACACACACACACACACACACACACACACACACACACACACACACTCACAAAGTTTAAAATAGGCTTGGTAACTATGTTGGTGGTCTCTCCCCCTCCTGTCTGCCCCTGTCTTAGATTTGCGTACTGACTGACTGGTATGTACGTCTCAATTCCAAGACATTAGAGTCAGACACTGTAGGTTTGACTGAAAATGCACAAAGTAAAACATAAACAAAGACCAAACCCTTTTTCACATAATGACATTTTTTAAGATTCTGTTTTTTTGGGTATGGGGACAATATATTTTACATGAAAAAAACAACATGTAAATAAGTTGGTTAAATTTGAAGTGTTACTTTGTATCCAAAAGTTAAAACAAGTTTAGTGAAATTATTTATGTTCTGGTTATTGCAAGTATGTGCTAAATTTCAATTAAAACATACTTTCATATTTCTTTCAAGTATAACATTTTGGTAGCATAAAGAATTGAAAAATAGTAAAAACTGTCAATATCTCAAATACAACTTCCGAGTTTTAGTATCACACAAACTACCATACTACTTACACATAAAAGTATGTTAGCGTGTGCATTCAAGTGTATTAAATATACTTCAAGAAAATGT